>NC_138118.1:9403120-9418120 GCF_964146895.1 Miniopterus schreibersii | reverse complement strand
ACAGCGCGGAGAGCCACAGGGGGGCCAGCCCTCCATGCAACCGAGAGCATTGCCTGCTCTTCCTCACCCGGAGAGGGAATCTATGAGAAAGTTCCCGATCTTGTCAAGCTTAGCCCTAGACGCAGAAAGGAGGCGTTTGAGGAAGCAGGAAGTGAAGGGATTGAGTAACCAACACAATCCTTCTTTGGGAGTTGGTCATGTAACGCTATTGTTTAACTTTGCCCTGAGATGATCAACACTACATTTTACGAAATAATTTCAAACACAGACATCTTAAAGGGAAAGTGAATAGCCCCAGAAGTTTATTTTCTTAAATATAATACTTCAACTAAGACAAGAAAGCATCAGTTTAGCAACCCCTCCCCAATTTCTCAATTGTTTTAGCATCTGACAGTTAAGACCCCCAGGAGGCTGAGATGACTTGCCCATGTCTGTTCCTCTATGACCCGGTGGCGTCGGATCAAATCCCAGGGCTTGGAACTAAATAACACTTGGCTCCTGCCTCCGGGTGGCCGAGAGCAATGATCCCACTGACCACCCGGCACAGGCTGATGTTGAAGATGAGACTGATAGGAAGGTGGTGGAACCCGCAGCTACTCCTCGGCCGTCCCCTCCAGGATGTGTTTAAAGGAAAATGGAGAGAACTTGTACCCAGCCCCGACGTAGAACTTGTTCTGGAACTCCACCCTGTTGTTGGGGCGAGAAAAGGGGCATCAAACACATAGCTGGAGGCTGGTAGCTGGAGCGAGGAAGCACGTGTCAAACCCAGCGCAGGGTCAGGAGGCGTGGGGGGAGGAACCCTCCCTGGTGCTGCCCCAGGGGTCCTCTGAGCATTTTCATAACCCTTCTCTCTTCATACCGACCCTTCCTCTCCCCCAGTCCTCCAGGCCTCCGCTAGTGCCTCACAGACCAGCACAACCACCCTGCCCCGGCGCCCACCAGCAAAGAGGCCCTCACTCTGCACCCCTGTCCGATGTGCCAGCGAGGGGAGTGCTGGGCAGGTTAGACGTGCTCTTTCGTTTTCATCCTGATCCTAAATCTCAGGGCTGACACTGAACAACCAGAATCTTGGCTTATATTTTTATAACGTACAGAACAGGTATCACGTATGATGATTTCTGTTTATGGCGTTGGCAGAGATCCCTTCCTGATGACAGGGACAGAAATGATGCTGTCACCTGAGGCAGCGGGCGCTGTGGCTCTCAACTCAATACGTGCAGTGTAAAATCTTTTCTTATGAAGAGCAGGAACAGAGGGAGGTGAAAGCTGAAGGTGGGCTTTGTCCCGGACACATGTGTGAATGTCACGGGCCTCCTGCGTGTGCCTTCTCCCTTGCGGGACCCTCCTTCTGTTTCCACTTTCTGGAGAGTCTGGAAGCCTGTACTATGGTGTAACTCCTGCACCCAGCACCAAGGGCCAAAGGTCCCAGACTCCCTTAGCAGGCCTTCCGTGAGCCTATTTCAGATCTGCCATCTTACCAACACTTCCAGGTGTCCCTTATTTTAAAGCCAATTGTAATATAACGAATGGAAATTTAAAAGAGGAATCAATAGGAACTAACATTTGTCACAGGGCAGCCATTATATATGCACACATACAGGATGTCACTGAACATGACACCAACAGGTATCTACACAAAGGCTCCGGAAAGGTATGTTAGTCACTCATGTCACACAACAAGGTGAGGGTTTGAATCCAGTTGGCCGGCCCAACAGCCCAACCTCCCACCCTGGAGCCCGTGGAAGGCCCGCCGCCCTGCCACGCTCACCAGTGCAGTCGCAGGGCGTGCAGGAAAGCGGAAAGCCCCTCCATGATCAGAAGGATGGCTACTGTCAGGACAGCAAATATGGCAAAAATGATGAAGACCCCGATGAGCCCTCCCCAGCCGCTCAGGCGCAGGCCGATGTTCATCACCATGGTCCAGAGCACTTCGGACAGTTCTGCAAGACGCAAGAGCAACAGCACGGGTTTAGCTGGCAAATGCAGACTATTCCCAAGAAAAAAGGGCCCGAAATAACCCCGGGAAGGCGCTGTCCCAAGTGCATGCTCTGAGCACGACCCTGATGGGGGGCTCACTCACCTGCATGCGCCAGGCTGAGGGCCCAGAGGCGGAGGTAAGAGGCTGTGTTTGAAATGCAGCCCAGGCAGTACTCGATCGTGTGGATGGCCTGATGCACGAATATGTCTCCAAAGTCGAACTGAAAGGGTATTTTTGTTCTATTTCATTAAGTACTTTCTACACAAAAGGTAGTACAAATGATACACAGGTGAGTAAGACATGGGCTTCGCTGTTAAGATATTTCCAGTTGAACTAGGGGGAAATAAATATTAACATACTTATAGAAAGAATTAGCAGCACAAAGCAGGATGTGGTATATGTGCAGTAACATTTTGCAGAAATTGTTGAAAATGGTTCTAAAAAGAAGAGAGGCTGGTTGGTAAGGGGAGTTGTCACAGGAGGTGGTGAGATTTGTGCTGGGCCATCTGGACGGAGAGGCATCTGGAAGTCAAAGAGAAGCGAGGCCCTGACCAGGCAGCTCAGCTGGTTAGAGCATCGTCCTGATACGCCAAGGTTGTGGGTTCGATCCCCAGTCAGGGCACATACAAGAATCAACCAATGACTACGCCAATAAGTGGAACAACAAATCGATGTTTCTCTCTCACACATCAACAACGACAAAAAATAAAAAGAGAGACGCAAGATCACTCCCGGTAAAGAAAATGACTCCCAGCCCTGGCTGGCGTGGCTCAGTTGGTTGGCATCATCCCGTGCACTGAGGGGTTGCTGGTTCGATTCCTGGTCAGGGCACCTGCCCAGGTTGCAGGCCCGATCCCCAGTCGGGAGCGTGCAGGAGGCAGCCGCTGGATAGTTTGCTCTCATGTCGATGTTTCTCTCTCCCTCTCCCTTCCTCTCTCTCTAAAAATTAATAAAAATATTTGAAAAACAACAAAGAAAGAAAAAGATTAATCTGGTAGCAAAATGGAGCAGTGAAGGGACAGTCTGTAAGCAAAAAAAGCCAGTGTGTTGGTTAACTTAGTGAGCCGGGCGTGAGGGGGAACAGCGACGGCCCACTGTCTCCCTCACGCACTCCGATGCCGGGGGGGAAACGGAATGACTGGCACCGTCGCTGCCCTGGAGCAGCTCTCGGTCTAATAGGAAGGCCATGCAGACAGTCACCACGCAGCAGTGTGGAAAGTGCCGTCATCAGGAATGCAGCAGCGCTGTGGGAACACAGGGAAGCGCCCCTTCCCAGCAGGGGCCAGGGTCGCACAGGGCTCTGAGGTTCTTGAGTCTGAGGAGCGAAAAGAGCGGCACTGACAGAAAGGGATCAACTGGAGGAGATGCACAGGTGACTCTCAGGTGTGTCAGGTGCCAGGTCACGGCTGCCCACACAAGCAGAATCTCTCCGCACACAATGGTAGAGGCGGGACACGCTCAGAAGGAAAGTCCAGGCTAGAAATGGACCCCGGGGACCTCACCTGCGGGAGGAGCGACAGCGGGAACTAGGAGGGCTGAGAAGATCCATAGGAAGAGCTCTCAGCCTCGGGAAACATCTTCATGCAGAGACAAGAAAGAAAGAAGCTGCTGCTGAAAGGGAAAGTCAGAACCAGGAGGAGCCACGTGGCTGCAGTCCAGGGTGGAGAGCCGTCCAGGGAGGAACGGGGTGGGGGGGTCAACCACATTAGTTGCTAAGGAGAAAAGGCAAAATTCACTGCTTCCCAATGTGGCGGTGCAAACAGCTAGGAGGAACTGCAGGGTGGGGCTGAGCCGAGAGGGACAGACCGGGGAGAGGGAGTCGAGGAAGACTGAGTCCTGAAGAATTACCCCCACCCAAAGAGAGGCCCGGCTTCGGCCTGGCCCCTGGAAGGCAACCTCTAAGTCCTTGTCATTTCCCAAGTGAAGGAAAGGTCTTTGCTATTTTTGGTGAGCCCTCGGGACCACATCTGATCACTGACGCGGGGGGCTGGCCACACCAGAAAGGCCAACCATGTGGTTAGAGTTGAGACTTGGGGCCCCACGTCATCAGTCCCATTCCCGGGCAGGGGAGGGCGCTGGAGATGGAGTATAACACCTGGGTTGCAGCAGGTCAATCGTGCCTGCATAACGACACCCCAATAAAACGCGAGACACCGAGGCGCAGGTGAGCTTCCCGGGCCGGCGATGCTGTGCGCGTGTCACCACCGCACGTCAACGCTGGGAGGAAACGCAGCCCTGCGGACACACACGCTGCGCCTGGAGCCCTCCCAGCCTCTGCCTCCGGCTGGTTCTGATCTGTATACTTTTGCTACAATAAAACTGTAAGCATCGGACTTCCCTGAGATCTATGAGTCGGTCTATAGGTTACTGAACCCAAGGCAGTCCGCGGGGACCCTGAATTTGTAACTGGCTGGTCTGCAGTGAGGGTGGTCCTGGGGGGTCCCAAACTTGGGGCTAGTGTCAGAAGGCTTGGGCAGATTGGACAGTCTGGGGAACTGTGTCCTTAACCTTGAGTTTGGTGCCGAGAGAGGTACAAGAGGACTTTGAGGGGCAGGCGGAGCCAAGTCTGTGTTTACCTGGCGAAGGGGGACCACCCACGACTGTACCAGGGGGAGGAGCCTACAAATGGAACCTGACGTTGGCCACACAAGGGCAGCCAGGTCACGGTGGTGGTGACCGGGGGACATGGACTGGATGTATGTTGAGGGCACAAGGTGAACACGTGATGGAGACTGTACTGGACACGCTGGGACTTGGTGAGTGTGAAGATGGAGATATGTGGGCTGGATTCTAAGACATTCCAGCAAGTCTAACGAACTTAGTGATGTCAGTAGCCACTAATATGGGTTACTCTCTGTACCTGGAATCTTGGAGGAACAATTGTCCATAATCCAGATTTTTTTTTTCATTAAATCTAATTGACCATCCACTAATTCAAATGAAATTTTTTTTTTTAGTAATTAACATCACAAATGGAGCTACCCAGCATCCCTCAGGCCTCACAGGACCCTGTCCCCACTCCAGAATCGGAATAGAGCCCCAGTAAAACCCCCAGCCCATTCAGTCCTGGCATAGAGGCAGCAGCTGCCTCCAGTCTGGGAAAATGTGGCACATTCCTCGGCGGGGAGTGGCTGCCCTTGGACAGAAAGGGGCAGGGAGGGGGGAGGAAACAAAATAATTCCTGAATTTGGAGGAGAGGCAGATAATATTACAAAGGTTAATCAAGGAAGTCACGCCACAGCAGGGTCCAGGCAAGAGGAGGCGATCAAGCTGTGCATGCTTGTGTCTGGAGTGGGGCTGGAAAGAAACGATCCACTTTTTGCTTCAATATCCAGAGCTACATTTGGGCTCTGCTCTCATGGTTTGAGGGGCCCTGATGGGAAAGCTGACTGCCAGGGGCCCAGTGCTGAACCAAGGAGGCATTGGTATCATTGATGGCCTCCTAGGTCACTAGATCTGAAGGCTGACGTTCACCTCATGCTCACAGATGCAGCAGCATTGGGCTAAAATATTACAATATTCCTACCATGGCTGGTTGTTCTGATCCTGTAGGCACCCCCCTCCCCTAGGACGTCCCCAGCTTCCCGTGACTCAGCAATTACAGGACTGCCACCAGCAGGGTCCCCTTGAGCCAACCAGCTGCACTGCCTAAGTTCATTCTGATAGGCTGGTTCCCACGCCCGAGTGGCTCTTAAATACTTGACTATCGCCCCTGACCCCATCCACTTCTAGAATCTGTACAAACTGGGAAGTCTTCGTAGGGCGTCGAATCCCAAATACCTCTTCTTCCTGGTCCTCCTGGTCCCTGTGGGCAGCTGATCTCCTGGGAGGGTTTGAGTTGTCACCTTCAGCATCTTCAGTGGCATGTTCTTGGAGCATGGATGCCTGCAGCTGTCAGCAAGCAAGGAAAGGAAGTGCTTGACTCAGGCTTAGAATCAGAATCACAATTCTATGCCAAATAAAGGCTTTCGTTAAACATTATCTACGTACCAACCATTGTTCTAAACTCTCTCTGCATTATCTCACTTAGCCTTCATAACAATCTTTTTATATAAGTATAGTCATCACCCCATTTGACAGAGGTAAACTATAGCACAGAAAGGTTAAGGAATGTGCCCAGGATCACACAGGTGGAAAGGCTCCTTAGCAGCAGAGCCAGGATTCAAGCCCAGGCAGGGATTCCAGAGCATGCGCTCTTCTCCATGGTGCTCCAGAGGTGCCAAATCAATCAGTCTTTACAGTAAACCAATTCACATACAAGAGTGCCTTTCTATTTTAAAAAAGAGTGAGAGAGAGTCATAAAACCATCAGTTGTACCTTTGACATACTTAGTGCCTTGTGACCAAAACATCCAGATTTCTAAGTACAAAATTAGGAGATTAATGACTGCTATGGTCTGAATGTTTCTGTCTCCCTCTAAAATTAATATGTTGAAATCCCAACCCCCCAAAGATGACAGTATTAGAAGGTGGGGCCTTTGGGGGTTGGTTAGGTCATGAGGGTGGAGCCCTCAGGAATGGGATTAGTGCCCTTATAAAAGGGACTCCAGAGAGCTCCTCACCCCTTCCACTATGTGAGGACACAGTGAGAAGGTGCCATCTATGAACCAGGATGGGGCCCCAACCAGAAGATGAACATACTGGAGCCTTCTTGATCTTGGACTTCCAAGCCTCCAGGACTGTGAGAAATAAATGTCTGTTTTTTAAAAGTGCCACCCAGTCTGTGGTACTTTGTTATAGCAGCCCGAACAGACTAAGACAATGACTTTTCTAACACAAATATACTTTTCTAAAAAAGAACACCACTTTATAAAAAACAGCTAGGAAAATAATCTATAGGAAAAAGATCTAGGTGCAGTCGCCATTCAGTTTGGCCTGGTTTTACCCCTGAGTTTAAATAGAATATTTCTTTCAAGTTGCTGTGAAACTTAATGTCCTATGTTGAAGGTCATTCCTAGAATGATTTCATGGGTGACATGTGGCACATTAGGCATGCAAGTATCTCTACCTTTACTTCTTCAACGAGTCTGCAACTAATATTTGCAGGCCCCCGGGCGAAGGTCACAATGGAAGTCCACAAGCCATATGTTCAAATATTTAAAACTATAAATTAAGCCAACAAACTCTTAAATAAAATATGTTCCAGCCTCCTATCTTGATAAACAAATCTTCGTAAGAACTTGAAAGACCAGGTTCAAATTCAGAGTCTCGGGAGAGCTGGCCCTGCACAATGACATACCACCCCCTCCTCTCCATCTCTGGTTCTGTCCCACAGCTGGAAGGCCTGTATGCGCACGCGTGGATACTCCCCCCAATGTCCACATTCACCCACCCTCCCCACAGACAGCGGCCCCGTGGCCACACCAGGATCTAGTGGTGCCAGTGGTGTAGCTGAGCTTTGTAGGGCCCGCAAGTGGGCTTGGTGCATCTGGACAGGAATCCAGGGGGCCGGGCACCAAGGGAGGCTCTGGGCAAGGCTCTCCCCTTGGCTGATGGTTCCTTGCCCCAGGGTGAGGGATGGGACTCAAAGTAACATTGTGTGTCTCCTTCAAACCCTAGTTCCTCTCCCCATCAACTTAAGGGAGAAAATACCAAAGAAGAAATGGAAGGTAACTTCTCCACTTCCATCTCTAACTCTAGGCATTTCTGGTCCTACGCCGGAATTGGTTGAAGTAAACATGAATAATTTGATAGAAGCATGATACTGGACTTTGTGAATCTTAGTGACTCTTCTCAGTCAGAATACACTTTGCAGTCAGTTCCCTTAGCTAAGCATCTAATGATGTTTGAGCTAAATGCTGTCTGAAATAAAATAATTTTAAATTAGTTACTTGCAGCTTTCTAAAAACACATGTGCCAAAGGACGTGCACAAAGAGGTTTATAGAAGCACTATTTGTAATTACTAAAACTGGAAACAAGCCAAATAACTATCAGTATGCGAATGGTAACTAAATTGTGGTATATTCATGCAAGGGAGAGTTATAGCCATCACACACACACACGCACGCACAAGCAGAGTTTGCAAGACCTAAGATTTAAATCTGCTTGCCCTTAACAGAACATTATTCTGGAAAAGTCAAACTCTACAGAAGAGAACACATCTGGGGAGGGCCAGCTGCCCACCTCAACACTGTCCTTCTGGCCCGCTCAGCCCAGGGCGCTTGCTCAACCCCCGACTTCTACTCCCAAGGAACCCACATTCCTACGCACGGTGAGTGAACTGAAATGAATGACTCTTACCTGGGATTTCCGATGATTGGCTCTAAGAATAAACGGCTTAATCAGGAGCATCCACGGCACAGAAATCAAAGCCATAATAACAAAGAAAATTTGGACTTCTTGCTGCAAGATCAGAATGGCAAGATCTTATCATTTTAAGGTGACCGTACAGCCTACAAAGGTATGATAAAAATGCTAAATATGGGTCACTTCAGTTGCATTTTATTTTGAAAGATCTAAAGCCTTTCAGTGAATTAATTCGCCTTCACACCGTGGAATATTCCAGCTACAGACAGAGAAATGTCAATCCAGTGGTTCCCAGTGTCCAATACTGGGAAACCAGCCAACTCCCAATGACATTTCCAAAGGGGAAAAGATGGAAAAGCCATTCACTGCATGTTCCAGACTAAGCGAGGACTCGGTCTTCGTGAAAAGGGCTATTAGCACATGAACTCTGGTGAATTTCAATCCTTGGCCTAAAAGAGGAGACTTGTCTGGAAAATCCAAGTAAACATTCATTTATACTCGAGCAGTGAGTAAACAAACCTTCCAAATATGTTCATTTAATGCTAAAGGCTAGGGGCAGTTCAAGGTCACCTCTGATGTATAAAAAGGTAGGATACCACGAGAGAGCTTTTGGAGGTATATATCTTCTCTGGTTAGCATCTAAAATTGTCTCTTATTTTTCATTAAAAACAAAAAGGCCCATCGCAAGGCATTTTTCAAAAATATTTTTAAAAATATGTCTGTATTGATTTCAGAGGGAAGAATAGAGAGGGAGAGGGAAATAGAAACCTCAATGATGAGAGAGTCATTGATCGGTTGCCTCCTGCACGCCCCCTGCTGGGGATCGAGCCCACAACCCGGGCATGTGCCCTGATTAGGAATCGAACCAGGATCTCCTGGATCATAGGTCGATGCTCAACCATTGAGCCACGCTGGCCTGGCATGAGGCATTTTTTTCCTCTTGTTATTTGCTGCTTCTGTAGGAAAGGAGACTACAACTAGGGATCAAACTGGTGAGGACATGCATGGCCATAGGAGAAACCTGACTGTAACTAGGACACCCAGGATGCGCAATCGCTGTCAGGTACAGGGACGCCACAGGTCTCCTGGCATCGGAAAACTCACCCTAGAACTTAATGCAGAGGAATCAGAACCTACATACGTGGGCCTTCCTTCAGTGAAAAATCTACCTCCAAGCAATATTATCAGGTTAATCGCTGGGAGAGCCCAGAGGAAGAGAGCTATTTGTGTTACCAAAGAATGACTCACTGAGAGACATTTATATCCAGCTCCCATGGAACATTAGTACTTTGTAAAAATAAAATAGTCAGTTGAGAATGAAGCTGAAAGAAATGGAAGGAAGCAATGGAGTCCGGCTGCTGGGTGGTCCTGTCCCCGAAAGGGCCCAAACGAAAAACAGAGATGAAATGCCCCTCCGACGAGCCAGCGGGGCTCCCAGGGGAGCCTGAGCTCGGACCACAATTTTCAGAAAACCCACTAACCACGGGAAGAGAACGACTCCACTCCTGACCCTATTTCCACTCTCTGTCTTATACACCTTAACTGGAGTTTACCTTTAGAATAAAAGATTATTGCCCAGCCGGGCATGGCTCAGCGGTTGAGCGTCGACCTGGGATCCAGGCAATAGGGGTTCGATTCCCGGTCAGGGCACATGCCCAGTTGCGGGCTCGATCAATGGCTCTCTCATCATTGATGTTTCTATCTCTCTCCCTCTCCTTTCCTCTCTCTGAAATCAATAAAGATATATATTTTTAAAAATAGAATAAAAGATTATTAAATGTTAGGGCGCTACACAGAGCATTTACGGCTCCAAGCCAGTAAATTGAAGCATTGGTTTTTCTTTTTTCACAGACACTGAACAAGTCCATTTCTTTCTGTTTTTGTTTTGTTTTTTAAAATTTTTTTTAAATTGATTTTGGAGAGAGAGTAAGGGTGAGGGAGGGCAGGAGAGGGAGAGAGATAAAGAGAGACACAGAGAGAATCAATGTGTTGTTCCACTTACTCAACCCTTCATTGGCCGCTTCTCGTATGTAGCCTGACCGGGGATCGAACTGGCCACCTTGGCGTATCGGGACAGCGCTCTAACCCACTGAGCTACCCGACAAGTCCTTTTTGAACCCCATCGCAAGAACCCTCTCGTGGATCGGAACAGCTGGAGCTGCTGCTAGGCTGGGCACCCTGGGCTGGGTGCCGAGGTGGCTCAGTCTCGCGGATAACTAGCCTGTGCGGGGCCGGAGGGCGTGAGAGCTCTGCCGCAAGCAGCGCATAAGAGAAGCCCCTTGGTACCTGATGCTCGTACAGCGGAGCGTTCGAGGCGTCGCTGTAGTTGAACATGAACATGTTGATGAAGTGGATTAGGATGCTGGGCGCCTTCCGGGACACGTGGACATCGAAGGAGCACCACTTGAAAATGATCATGAAGACCAGGTATCCAAACAGGCACAGCATAAAAATCATCTCCGGAATGAACTGCAGGAGGATGTTGATGGTCTTTCGGAAGTATCTGCGGGTGGGAAACACACACACAGGAGAGAACCTTGAGAAAAAAATACCAGTAACCAGTAATTCTCCCCCAAAGCACAACATGTGGACCGCATCCACTCCCCGGGGAAGCAGCGGGCGTGCACGGGTGGAAAGGAAAGTGCTTTCGCACAAGAGGGCTGGAGAGAGCCAAGGGCTGAAGGTCAAGCCTGCAGCAAAGGTCACGCCACACAGTCCGCTGGCAGTTTGGCCGAAGCTTCAAATGCAGGCCCAGCTCATACCGACACACTGAAAGTACACGGATGCACAAGGGCGACTAGGAAGCTTTCTCCTGAGAATGCCTAAAAATAAGGGGGGCAAAGTAGGGCCCTCGGGCCATACTGAGCCCACCGTCACCCGTTTCCATACAGCCTACAGGTTAAAAAATGATTTTCATATTTAAAATGGCTGGGAAGGGCAATCAACAGAATAATAATATTTCATGAATATATAAAATTCAAATTTCAGCATTCATTAATAAAGTTTTATTGGCACAGAGTCACACTCATCCACTTACGTATTGTCAATGGCAACTTTCACGTTCCAACGCCAGAAATGAGTAGTTGAGACCAGAGACCTGAAAAGCCTAGTAGACTTACTATTGAGCCTTTACAGAGAAAGTGTGCCAACTCCAGCTCTAAGGCCCAAAGCAGCACAGGCTAAGTTTCGGGCCCCCAAGTTAAAATGTCAGAAAGGGCACCCAAACCCTTTGTAAATTGCAAGAGCTAGAAAAGGAAATCCCATGGGGAAAAAAAACAAAAAATGGGGTTATCAGAGACCTGAGGCCAGCCTGACACATATGATGCCTAATAAGGTCTAGTCCAGAAGGTACTCCCGGGGATTCTCTCTCATTAAGTCCTCATAGTGCTCCCAGATGGGCACTTGTACCAGGGTGCTTGGCATTAGTTTGCACACCAAATACCTCCGACTTTTCCGTAGAATTGTACTTCTTTGGCCTTTCAGATCTGGGATCACCATGTGACTGGCTCTGGCCAATAAAATGGGATCAGAAGTGGCAGGTGTCACTTTGGGGTGGACGCTTAAGAATCACCGTATAATTGACCACTCCCCTTCTGCCACAGCAACTGGCAGTGTCTCAGCTTGTGGCGGCCCATCAGCCCAGGTCTCAGTGTGAGAATGACAGACACAGAGCCCCCGGTGGGCATGTGTCACAGTCTTGAGCTGAGCCACTGAGACTTGGGAGTTGTTTGTTACCTCACAGTAACCTAACTCATTCTGACTACTAACTTCCCATTCTATAAAAGAAAGTCTCAGAGATGACAAGCAACATGACCATGGTCACACAGCTATGGAACCAGTACTTAAAAACTTCTGATTCCAAGCCCTGGGCGGTGTCTGTGGCCCCATGCTTCCCTCACTTCCTCCCAGTCTACACGGCAGCAACCCCTACCAGCTGCCAGGTCCACACAGGGTGCCTCTGAACAGGCACTTGGAAGCTGTTCTCAAAGATTTACACCTGCAGCGGAAGCAAGTTAGAGAAGTTGTCCAGAGGGTATTTGATCAAAGGTTTCTGATCAATGTACAGAAACAAGCCTTCAGGGGCACAAAGCACTGCGGGCTTGCCAGCCTCATTCTGAACCCTCAGATATTTCTGAGATGAAAGGTGCACTCACCTTTGAGGAGACACAGAGGGGCCATTTCTGGCCACTAGCTTGTCCTAGCTCATGCCAAGAGACACGGGGAAGCTCTCCCATAGGAAGGAGCCTCGCACAGAGGGACACAGGACCCAACCCATCGTCAGTGGGGTCAGACCAACAGGAAGACAGTGACTCATAAACTCACATGTGATTGAAAAGGCTGAGAATGACGCCAAAAGTCATCTGGACGATGCCCAGGATCACGGACATCTTCATTTTATAGGAGTTCAAGAATGTCAGCTTGTTTGAAGCCAGGTTCCAAATCTGGGTGGGGAAGGTGAAGAATGCGTGAGGCCAGAATCCAGATGTCCTACCCGGAGTGGGGACCACAGCACCATTTCCCCTGGGAAGTCGCGCTGGGAACCCCAGTCTCAAGTCTCAGTCCAGTTCCACTCATGCATTTTAGGTTCAGAAAAGGACCGTGTCCCTTATAAATGCAACTCTGGTGACATTAGTGCCAGTAAAATATCACGTGGCTGAAGGGAAACGGGGGAGGAAAACCCTATGTGATTTTTCCCTTGTTCGAAGTGAAAAGAAATCCTGAAATATTATGGAGATCCCAGACTTGCCTCAGTTCCCTTAATAAAGGTGTAGGTCTGTGGCCCATGAACTTATCCAATCCTTCTTAATAATAAAAGCATGGCCCACCCAGCTGGTGTGGCTCAGCGGTTGAGCAACGACCTAGGATCCAGGAGATCGGGGTTCGATTCCCGGTCAGGGCACATGCCCGGGTTGCGGGCTCGATCCCCAGTCAGGGGCGTGCAGGAGGCAGCCGATCAATGACTCTCTCATCATTGATGTTTCTCTCTCTCCCTCTCCCTTCCTCTCTCTGAAATCAATAAAGACATATATATTTTTAAAAAACTGCTTTAAATAACAAACATCATGTTTTACTTTGAATTTCTATAGCTCTTCACATTACAAAGTATCTTCCAGGCCCTTCTCAAGAAGTCACTCCCGTAGTCAATATTTATAGCACTATGGGTAAGACATGGTCCCCGCCTTCTCTGAGGTCCCTGTCAACTTGCAAAGTGACGGACACGTGTACCTGCCTGCCCCACAGGAGAACGACACAGAGAGCAAGCACTCGCAGGGTCGGGGCTGGCAGGGTCTCATGCTGCTTAGTGTCCCCAGCCCCCAAGGCGCATCTTCCCCACAGAAATCTTAAACCCCACTGAGGCTTCCAATCCCCACCCGCATGCAAAGGACCCAAGTCCTGGCAACTACCTCTGAAGCCTCTCCCACTTTACATCCCCAACTGCCTGTCAACCCATCTGGAGGGTCTGCCACACTGCATGTCAAAGGTAACAAAGCCACAAAGTTCTCCTCGACCCTCCTACAGTGAGTGACTCGGGGTCAGCACCCGCCTCGGCACAGTCTCAGTGCACAGTCACCTGCCCTGTCCCCTGGGCGCCCACAGGGCCAGGGACCGCATTTCCCTGATTCTTTCTTTACAGTGTTCTGGGTGGCTGCCAGCTGGACAATCGCTAAGGAGGCTGCTGGGGAGGGGACAGCAGGGACGTCAGTGATGCTGCTCACACACCAGAGGGGCCTCCTCCATCCGCCCCGGGTGCCCTGACCTCTAGGCTGCACCAGGCTTGCCCTGCACGTTCTGCTCTTCTTTCGCCCACCCGGTTGGCCCAGCCCGCAGGATCCCTCAGCATTAGGCAGGGTAACCAGCACCCCCAGAGCCAGCCAAATCTGATAAACGAAATGTGCTCATGATTAAGTACCAGGCACACACTAAGCTTCTTGAATGCGTTTCTCCCATCTCACAAAACCACCAGGAGATCGAGACAGCAGTCCCCCCTTCTCTACGGTCTTACTTGCCTGTGGTCGACTGCGGTCTGAAAATATTAAGTGGAAAATCCCAGAAATAAACAATTCGTAAGTTTTCAGCTGTGCACCGTTCTGAGCAGTGTGATGAAATCTCACACCGTCCCCTTCCGTCCGTCCTGCGTCGCGAGCCATCCCTTCGTCCAGCATCTCCCCTGTACCTGCTCCGCACTCGGTCACTTAGTAGCCGTCTCAGCTATCAGCTTGACTGCCACAGTACCCCAGTGCTGTGTTCAAGTCACCCTTATTTCACTTAATAAGGACGGGCCCCAAAGCCCAAGAGTAGTGATGCTGGCAATTGGGATACGCCAGAGAGATGCCATAAAGTGCTTCCCTTAAGTGAAAAGGTGAGCACAGTACCACGAGATATTGTGAGAGAGAGATCATACTAACATAACTTTTATTACAATATATCATTATCATTGATGTATTTTATTATTAGTTATTGTTAATGGCTTACGGTGTCTAATCTGTAAATTAAACTTTATCATAGGCATATATGTATCGTAACATAGATTCAGTACTATCCATGATTTCAGGCATCCCCTGGGGGTCTTGGAACACATCCCTGTGAACAAGGGAGGACTACTGGATAAGGATTCCCATTTTACAGATAAGGGACTTTATCTTAATTTCAGGGAGATTAAGTTACTTAAACACCCAGGAAGAAGTAATATTATAACAAATGGAGCATTTACTCCATTTATGCACCAGACTCTTTCTAGGTGTTTTACATGTGAAAATCATTTAATCTTGTTATCA